>NC_088223.1:18555547-18560547 GCF_036934945.1 Oncorhynchus masou masou
TTGTTGTCTGTCCTCCATGGGTTGCAAAACAGTCATTTGTCATCATTATGACAAATGGTCCCAGTCCCAAATGACACCCAGTTCCCTATATAGTCAACTACTTTTGACCAGAGCCCTTTCGACCGTGGTCAAAAGTAGTGCACTATTGCAACCCATGGAAGCCGGACAACAAAAGTAGTGGACTATGTCCGTGAGATGTACCTCTCTATCTGGGGTCGGGAAATATTCAGTGAGAAAGAGATAAAGATAGCAAAGATCCACTTTGACCACAGATAACCTTCTCGGCCCCGCTGGTAACGTTTCAGTAAGCTCTTGTCAGATTGGACAGAGCTTCTAAACAAAGTGAAGAGACATGCAGTTTGAATGCTGTCAAAGACATTCAATAATTATTATTCGTCATGTTTACAATATCGTATTCTTTTTCAATAGTGATGTGAATAAATAAAGCATTTCAAATTACAGACGTTGATTTTAATTCATACAAATGTTAACACTTGGATAATGGTGTGTAGGGCCATTTTATATCCAAATTCTATAACACGATAACTACAGCCAATAATGTGTTCCAGGAGTCAAACTCAAACATGTTGTAATAAGTATGATCCTCTTGCATTGAAAATGTCTTTTTTCTACCATATCATCTGTAAGGTGATGAGGATCTGCCTCTTTTCAATGTACTGATGAACAATGATTATGTCTTACAGGCAGACTAGAGACTATACCATAATTAAGGGTCTTCAAGGAAGAGCCAGAAAAGTGTAGTGTCTCCAGCAGTGTCTACAGTGAAGTGTCTTTAGCCTCGCTGTACTGCCTCTCTGTCTCGTAAAGTAAATGTTTTATGGAAGTGGTAAAACAACTCAAATATTCTGTACACTGTATCCTACTGTAAGTTTATACACTAAGCTAGACGCTAGGAGAGAACATGTTGGAATGGTTTGACCAAAAAACGGAGACAAATATAATTAAATATAATTCATGAATCATGCTTATCCCACGATACTTGTATCACAGTCAATTAAGAACAAGATTTATCCACACTATCTAACAATGTGGGTCATCGTTTAAACACGAACACACAGAGAAACACACTCTTATTCACTAAACAGCCTATCCTGCATACGTTCTAACAACTCACAGCCTAATAACCAGGATGACCTCCATTCATTTGTCAGCCCTTCCCTCTTCCTCCACACACTGACCCCTCAGTGGCTACTGTGAAGGGGGAAAGTTTCAGTAATAAACCTCCACTATGCAACGTGAGGCCCCAGCCTGCTCCTGGATCTAGCCTGGGTCAGGGATTCTTTCTGTGGGCTGAAGCTAGGCCTGTTGTGCCAGTGTTGACCTGGCAGCTTCCCAGAACCACATCTTTACAAAGCCATCATGCCACGCCTCGCCATGCTCCCAGGCAGGCGGCGAGCGGCCACAGCACATGATTAAAACTCATGACATCAAACTTTCCAAGCCTCGCTCCTGTCACATCCAGCCAGTCACCCAAAGTCATGAGTCCAACTCACTTTTCAACACGTTTCTGTTTGAAGAAGGAGCTTAAATGCAGAATGTGTCATTTCAGGGATATGGGTCCTACCTCTGATCTGTTTGAGGTATAGAGTAGATTGGATGGTATTATCTGTTTGAGGTATAGAGTAGATTGGATGGTATTATCTGTTTGAGGTATAGAGTAGATTGGATGGTATAATAGGTCTGAGGTATATAGTAGCTTAGATGGTATTATCTGTTTGAGGTATAGAGTAGCTTAGATGGTATTATCTGATTGAGGTATAGAGTAGCTTAGATGGTATAATAGGTTTGAGGTATGGAGTAGATTGGATGGTATTATCTGTTTGAGGTATAGAGTAGCTTAGATGGTATTATCTGTTTGAGGTATGGAGTAGTTTGGATGGTATTATCTGTTTGAGGTATAGAGTAGCTTGGATGGTATTATCTGTTTGAGGTATATAGTAGATTGGATGGTATTATCTGTTTGAGGTATAGAGTAGCTTAGATGGTATTATCTGTTTGAGGTATAGAGTAGTTTGGATGGTATTATCTGTTTGAGGTATAGAGTAGATTGAATGGTATTATCTGTTTGAGGTATAGAGTAGATTGGATGGTATTATCTGTTTGAAGTATAGAGTAGATTGGATGGTATTATCTGTTTGAGGTATAGAGTAGATTGGATGGTATTATCTGTTTGAGGTATAGAGTAGATTGAATGGTATTATCTGTTTGAGGTATAGAGTAGCTTGGATGGTATAATAGATTTGAGGTATAGAGTAGCTTGGATGGTATTATCTATTTGAGGTATAGAGAAGCTTGGATGGTATTATCTGTTTGAGGTATAGAGTAGCTTGGATGGTATTATCTATTTGAGGAATAGAGTATATTGGATGGTATTATTTGCTTGAGGTATAAAGTAGATTGGATGGTATTATCTGTTTGAGGTATAGAGTAGCTTGGATGGTATTATCTGCTTGAGGTATAAAGTAGATTGGATGGTATTATCTGTTTGAGGTGTAAAGTAGATTGAATGGTATATTATCTGTTTGCGGTATAGAGTAGCTTGGATGGTGTTATCTGTTTGAGATATAGAGTAGATTGGATGGTATTATCTGTTTGAGGTATGGAGTAGATTGGATGGTATTATCTGTTTGAGGTATGGAGTAGATTGGATGGTATAATATGTTTGAGGTATAGAGTAGATTGGATGGTATTATCTGTTTGAGGTATGGAGTAGCTTGGATGGTATTATCTGTTTGAGTTATAGAGTAGCTTGGTTGGTATTATCTGTTTGAGGTATACAGTAGCTTGGGTGGTATAATAGGTTTGAGGTATAGAGTAGCTTGGATGGTATTATCTGTTTGAGGTATAGACTAGTTAGGATGGTATTATAGGTTTGAGGTATAGAGTAGCTTGAATGGTATTATCTGTTTGAGGTATAGAGTAGATTGGATGGTATTATCTGTTTGAGGTATAGAGTAGTTTGGATGGTATTATAGGTTTGAGGTATAGAGTAGATTGGATGGTATTATCTGTTTGAGGTATAGAGTAGCTTGGATGGTATTATCTGTTTGAGGTATAGAGTAGATTGGATGGTATAATAGGTTTGAGGTATATAGTAGCTTGGATGGTATTATAGGTTTGAGGTATAGAGAGGCGTGGATGGTATTATCTGTTTGAGGTATAGAGTAGTTTGGATGGTATAATAGGTTTGAGGTATAGAGTAGCTTGGATGGTATTATCTGTTTGAGGTATAGAGTAGATTGGATGGTATTATCTGTTTGAGGTATAGAGTAGATTGGATGGTATTATCTGTTTGAGGTATAGAGTAGTTTGGATGGTATAATAGGTTTGAGGTATAGAGTAGTTTGGATGGTATAATAGGTTTGAGGTATAGAGTAGCTTGGATGGTATTATCTGTTTGAGGTATAGAGTAGATTGGATGGTATTATCTGTTTGAGGTATAGAGTAGATTGGATGGTATTATCTGTTTGAGGTATAGAGTAGCTTAGATGGTATTATCTGTTTGAGGTATAGACTAGTTAGGATGGTATTATAGGTTTGGGGTATAGAGTAGATTGGATGGTATTATCTGTTTGAGGTATAGACTAGTTAGGATGGTATTATAGGTTTGAGGTATAGAGTAGATTGGATGGTATTATCTGTTTGAGGTATAGAGTAGATTGGATGGTATTATAGGTTTGAGGTATAGAGTAGCTTGGATGGTATTATCTCTGAGGTATAGAGTAGCTTGGATGGTATTATCTGTTTGAGGTATAGAGTAGATTGGATGGTATTATCTGTTTGAGGTATAGAGTAGATTGGATGGTATTATAGGTTTGAGGTATAGAGTAGCTTGGATGGTATTATCTCTGAGGTATAGAGTAGCTTGGATGGTATTATCTGTGAGGTATAGAGTAGATTGGATGGTATAATCTCCAATGAGTCAGTTGCGGGAGTTGTGCCATACGTTGAGTGTGTTACCATGTCTTAATGTGTGAGATTATAGTTAGAGAAGAGAGAAAATGATGAGCCTATAATGATGGTAAGCAAAGAAGACTGAAAAAACAAAGTAATGCATATACTGAGGAAAACAACATCTTTTGGAGAAAAAATAAATCATGATTAAAAGGGAAATTATAATTAAGTCATCATATCGAAATAAATGTTGGTCTCATGATAATATACTTATATTTTAAATAAATTCAACTTCAATTCAATGTAATTTACTAAAGAAAATGTTTCAGTGTTCATTTGAAGATTACAGAGGTGGTCAGGTATATGTACTTAGAGTGCTCCCTACTGGTCAGTATAAGTACTGCAGATCATGATTCAGCCAAAAAGGCCAATCTTGGGGCCCTTAAATTTCATTTCAACCAGCTGTAAAGATAGAAAATGTAACAAAAATGTTACTTTAAATTGAGTGTGACTGTGATATATTATGACTGTTTATGAATCTGTTCAATCCTATTGCCTTGGTTAGTTAAAAAAACTTAAAACATGTAGCTTTTTTGTCTCAATTAAATTGAGTTGTTGAAAGTATAGTTAAAAGAGACGCAAAATATCAGTCTAGACAGGGATAACATGTACCTGAGTGGTTCATTACTAGATTTTAACACAACCAACTGTCCACCCCACAACATTTGGGAAAAGAATCACGCTGTCTTAAAGCAGTCAACCCCAATGGGAGGGTCCCAGGCCCAGCACAACGATCACATCACAGGCACTGTTAAATAGGTCTACATAGTAACACAGACCACCCAGGCCCAGCACAACGATCACATCACAGGCACTGTTAAATAGGTCTACATAGTAACACAGACCACCCAGGCCCAGCACAACGATCACATCACAGGCACTGTTAAATAGGTCTACATAGTAACACAGACCACCCAGGCCCAGCACAACGATCACATCACAGGCACTGTTAAATAGGTCTACATAGTAACACAGACCACCCAGGCCCAGCACAACAATCACATCACAGGCACTGTTAAATAGGT